>NW_028254260.1:0-17960 GCF_964263255.1 Lissotriton vulgaris | reverse complement strand
ACTCGCATAAGCATAGGCGTAAAATCCGTTCCGCTCGCGGATTTTGCGGATTTTCGGTAAATTCGCAATCCACGAGATTCGCGAATTTCCCGCAAAATCTGCAAATTCGCACGCAGCGGATTTCTTTTTCTTGGTGATACAATTTTGCGGCACGCGGCGTCTACTTACCGTCATTCAGCATTTGCCGAGTTGTTTTTCTTGATATTTTGCGAGTGCTGCGCCATTTTGGATCTTGCTGCGGGATCCCGCGAGAATTTGGCGAGCGCGATTACGTAATCGCGGCTTGCCAACTTGCACAGCGAGAGTTTGTCAACGCGAGTACGCCGTGATCACGTATCGCGGGACTTCGCAATTGCGAGCTTGGAGATGCGGCGAGCAGCAACAATCTCGCACTCGCGAAAATATAAAATTTGCAATTCTGCACAAGAAATCCACCAGCAAGCAGCATAAACCTTCTAGAAATGATTATTTGCATCTGAATAACTCATCAGGTTGGCATTTGCCTGCACTTTTTTTGCGAGGAGTCCATTTTGGGGAGGGGGGGTGGGAGGAAGGAAGTGCCCCACAGTCTTCAACTTCCTGTTCCTGTCCAGCAGGCTCCTCCCAGTGCTTTGTCCATCTCCTGGTCACTTTTCATTTGGATCTGGAGTTGATAGGATTACTTTTTGTGGATGCTGCTGGATATTTGGATTTGAGGCCTTTTTGACTTTCTTTGGATCACTTTTGGATTAGAAATTTCACAAGTAAGTTTGTTTGGGGAATTACAGTTGCTGCAACTACAATTTTGGCATTTTCGATTTTTGGGCTGTTTTGGGGCCTTTTGCCCAGGGGTACTCAGTGGTGGGAGTCTTTCTGTGGGGTGTTTTGAATTTAAACATCATGGAGGGGCTGGATGGCTTGGGATTGTGCTGATTTTTCTGTGATTTTCGTTTTTTTGGCCTGTTGTGGCCTTTTCACCCTGGGTAGTGAGTGGTGCATGGGCCTAGTCTTTCTGTGGGTTGTCTTGAATTTAAACATCATGGAGGGGCTGGATGGCATGGGATTGTGCTGATTTTTCTGTGATTTTCGTTTTTTTGGCCTGTTGTGGACAGGCCATGTGGTTGGGGGCCATTTTGAGTGCTGCTACAGGCCCTGGCCTTGTGCTGTGATAGAGGGGGCCATTTTGTATGCAGGCAGTGTTCTCAGGCCTGCACCCATTTTGCCTAGCTTTCATCCATTATGCCCAGGGGTAGTGAGTGGTGCATGGGCCTAGTCTTTCTGTGGGTTGTCTTGAATTTAAACATCATGGAGGAGCTGGATGGCATGGGATTGTGCTGTTTTTTCTGTGATTTTCGTTTTTTTGCCTTTTGTGGACAGGCCATGTGGTTGGGGGCCATTTTGAGTGCTGCTACAGGCCCTGGCCATGTGCTGTGATGGAGGGGGCCATTTTGAATGCAGGCAGTGTCCTCAGGCCTGCACCCATTTTTCCTAGCTTTCATCCATTATGCCCAGGGGTAGTGAGTGGTGCATGGGTCTAGTCTTTCTGTGGGATGTCTTGAATTTAAACATCACGGAGGGTCTGGATGGCATGGGATTGTGCTGATTTTTCTGTGATTTTCGTTTTTTTGGCCTGTTGTGGACAGGCCATGTGGTTGGGGGCCATTTTGAGTGCTGCTACAGGCCCTGGCCATGTGCTGTGATGGAGGGGGCCATTTTGAATGCAGGCAGTGTTCTCAGGCCTGCACCCATTTTGCCTAGCTTTCATCCATTATGCCCAGGGGTAGTGAGTGGTGCATGGGCCTAGTCTTTCTGTGGGTTGTCTTGAATTTAAACATCATGGAGGGGCTAGATGGCATGGGATTGTGCTGATTTTTCTGTGATTTTCGTTTTTTTGGCCTGTTGTGGACAGGCCATGTGGTTGGGGGTCATTTTGAGTGCTGCTACAGGCCCTGGCCATGTGCTGTGATGGAGGGGGCCATTTTGAATGCAGGCAGTGTTCTCAGGCCTGCACCCATTTTGCCTAGCTTTCATCCATTATGCCCAGGGGTAGTGAGTGGTGCATGGGCCTAGTCTTTCTGTGGGTTGTCTTGAATTTAAACATCATGGAGGGGCTGGATGGCATGGGATTGTGCTGATTTTTCTGTGATTTTCGTATTTTTGGCCTGTTGTGGACAGGCCATGTGGTTGGGGGCCATTTTGAGTGCTGCTACAGGCCCTGGCCATGTGCTGTGATGGAGGGGGCCATTTTGAATGCAGGCAGTGTTCTCAGGCCTGCACCCATTTTGCCTAGCTTTCATCCATTATGCCCAGGGGTAGTGAGTGGTGCATGTGCCTAGTCTATCTGTGGGTTGTCTTGAATTTAAACATCATGGAGGGACTGGATGGCATGGGATTGTGCTGATTTTTCTGTGATTTTCGTTTTTTTGGCCTGTTGTGGACAGGCCATGTGGTTGGGGGCCTTTTTTAGTGCTGCTACAGGCCCTGGCCATGTGCTGTGATGGAGAGGGCCATTTTGAATGCAGGCAGTGTTCTCAGGCCTGCACCCATTTTGCCTAGCTTTCAACCATTATGCCCATGGGTAGTGAGTGGTGCATGTGCCTAGTCTTTCTGTGGGTTGTCTTGAATTTAAACATCATGGAGGGGCTGGATGGCTTGGGATTGTGCTGATTTTTCTGTGATTTTCGTTTTTTTGACCTGTTGTGGACAGGCCATGTGGTTGGGGGCCATTTTGAGTGCTGCTACAGGCCCTGGTCATGTGCTGTGATGGAGGGGGCCATTTTGAATGCAGGCAGTGTTCTCAGGCCTGCACCCATTTTGCCTAGCTTTCATCCATTATGCCAAGGGGTAGTGAGTGGTGCATGGGCCTAGTCTTTCTGTGGGTTGTCTTGAATTTAAACATCATGGAGGGGCTGTATGGCATGGGATTGTGCTGATTTTTCTGTGATTTTCGTTTTTTTGGCCTGTTGTGGACAGGCCATGTGGTTGGGGGCCATTTTGAGTGCTGCTACAGGCCCTGGCCATGTGCTGTGATGGAGGGGGCCATTTTGAATGCAGGCAGTGTTCTCAGGCCTGCACCCATTTTGCCTAGCTTTCATCCATTATGCCCAGGGGTAGTGAGTGGTGCATGGGCCTAGTCTTTCTGTGGGTTGTCTTGAATTTAAACATCATGGAGGGGCTGGATGGCATGGGATTGTGCTGATTTTTCTGTGATTTTCGTTTTTTTGGCCTGTTGTGGACAGGCCATGTGGTTGGGGGCCATTTTGAGTACTGCTACAGGCCCTGGCCATGTGCTGTGATGGAGGGGGCCATTTTGAATGCAGGCAGTGTTCTCAGGCCTGCACCCATTTTGCCTAGCTTTCATCCATTATGCCCAGGGGTAGTGGGTGGTGCATGGGCCTAGTCTTTCAGTGGGTTGTCTTGAATTTAAACATCATGGAGGGGCTGGATGGCATGGGATTGTGCTGATTTTTCTGTGATTTTCGTTTTTTTGGCCTGTTGTGGACAGGCCATGTGGTTGGGGGCCATTTTGAGTGCTGCTACAGGCCCTGGCCATGTGCTGTGATGGAGGGGGCCATTTTGAATGCAGCAGTGTTCTCAGGCCTGCACCCATTTTGCCTAGCTTTCATCCATTATGCCCAGGGGTAGTGAGTGGTGCATGGGCCTAGTCTTTCTGTTGGTTATCTTGAATTTTAAACATCATGGAGGGGCTGGATGGCTTGGGATTGTGCTGATTTTTCTGCGATTTTACTTTTTTTGGCCTGTTGTGGCCTTTTCACCAGGGGGTAGTGAGTGGTGCATGTGCCTAGTCTTTCTGTGGGTTGTCTTGAATTTAAACATCATGGAGGGGCTGGATGGCTTGGGATTGTGCTGATTTTTCTGTGATTTTCGTTTTTTTGACCTGTTGTTGTGGCCTTTTCACCAGGGGTAGTGACTAGTGAGTGTTGCATGTGCCTAGTCTTTCTGTGGGGTGTCTTGAATTTAAGCATCACGGAGGGCATGGGATTGTGCTGATTTTTCTGTTTTTCTTCGATTTTTTTGGGGTGTATAACTGAACTGATGTTCCTCTGTCTTCCATTGCTTTTAGGTGCACAAGACTCAACAGAACCACCAGTGCCCGGAAGAAGTCCTGCAGCGGTGTGTGTGTGCAGCATAACGTCACGCGACGTCACGTCTGGCCTCAGACAACTCTACAATTCGTGCAACTGCGGCCTGCTGTCTGACCTGCTCTGAAGAAGATGGCCCCAAAAAAAGGTCTCCGTAGCTCCTCTAGCAAGAAAGTTGCTCGTAAGGAGCAGAAGAAGCAAGTTACCAAGGAGGCTGGTGTGCCGGCCGCCGTGTTTTTTGGGAGCAAAAAAAAAGTACGCCTGCGGCAGGATCTGCTGGGGACCAAGCTGGGAGCAGCACCCCCGCTCCAGTGGGTTCAGTGCCTCCACCACCACGCCAACTTAAGTCAAAGCCTTTGAGTGCTTCAGAGGCAGTCAGTGTACTTCTTAAATCACCATCGACCAGTGATGTTGGCTCATCACAAGAAAGTAGCAGCAATGTCCCCGAATCAACACAGGTTGTTGTAACTCATCTGACAAGTAGTGAACAACCACAGCCGCAACAACAACACCATGTGCAAGTACAAGTTCAAGTACATGTGGAAGGAGAGGCAGCGCAAGGAGATGCGCAAGCAGAGGTGCATGGAGGGTCACAAGTGCCCACAATAGTTGTTCCTCCCGAAGTAGGGGCACATCAGGAAATTGACAATCAAACCGAGGTATCATTTGAGGAAGCCACTCCTCCTGATGATCATTCATTGTCTTCCACATCCCTAGCAAGGAAAAGATCAAGGGGGGTGTCTACATCTTCTTCAAGCCCACCTCCTTCTGATGATCCCATTCTGGATGAAGATTGGGAACCATCATCACGGCAGTCTGAGAGTGAGGCACACCATGATCTGACAAAGATACCTAAGCGTAAAAGGAAGGTCGTCGAAAAACTCATAGCTATGGAGTGTGATGAGGCTCAACAAGAAGTGACGGATACTGCTGCTGATGAAGCCTCTCATGATGACGACAAGCCAGTCATCATAAAGGTCACTGCAGCCCCAGCGGGCATGCAGCAAAGAGACATTTGGAAAGGGGCGACCACTCGGTCCCCCTGAACGTATGGTGGAGTACCCCGATCCCCCCGGGAGGCCATCTTGGGTGGGAGGCGAGTCTCGGCTGGTATGCCCGAAGCGGCGTAGCCAGGGCGCGCCTTTTCCCGCCCTAGAGTGGGTTGTCCTAGACGCTGACGCCGCCGGCCGACCACGCCCCCGGGGGGCAGGCGGAGGCGGGTTTATGCCCGCCCGAAGACGGATAAAAGGAGCAGCAAGCCAAGGAGGCATCCTCTTGTTCCTGTGCTCTGAAGCTGCACCTCCCCGCTGCACGTGAGCTCGAGACGGAACGAGGAACCAATTTTCAGCGTTGTAATTTTGTTCTTGTTTTTACAGATATCTTCGTTGGAGAATGCCGGGCAAGAAGGTCGGAAAGCGGGTCGGTACCGATCAGATGCTCCGCATGCTCATAAAGGAGGTAGCCGAGTTGAAGAAACAGATGGTGGAAAAGAACGGGGAGGGAGGCCCGAAGCGAATCGTCGGACCAGCTTTGCCGGGAGTAGTCCCTAGCGGGAGAGGCAAGAGGTCCAAGAGGGGGGCACCTGGGGGGGAGACCCCGGTTCCCGATACACCGATAGAGGAGCCAATCCTGGTTCCGAAGGAGGGGCATCCGATCCCCGTGGTAGTCACCCCCGTGAACGGAGAAGATATGCCTCCAGAGTTGGCTGCACAACTGGCAGCGTGGTTGGGAAAGGATAGCGAGGGCGCCACGGCGGACGACGCCAGGGCAGTAATGAGGCAATTGCAGGAATCTAGACAGGCTGCGAAGGCACCATCTTTTGTTCCCCCGCAGGCTCCGGTGGCTGAGATCGCAGCAGGCGCAAGTTCGGCAGCAAGTACAGCACCTAGTTCAGGTAAGCGGCTACTGCCGATTGCGGGGGAGGGGTCTGTACCCTCGCGAAGGGAGAAAGTGGCCCAGCATGTTCCACTTGAAATTAAGGAAAAGATTTGGGCTAATAAGTATGTGAACATGTTTTCTTTGCTTACTGACCATTACGAGATCGAGCATGTGAAGGCCCAAAAAGAGCTTATGCATCCGAGTGTTTGGCGCGCAAAAATGGCCGCCTTTAAAGTCGATGAGAACATAGGTACTTGGGGCAGAGCATTTGGCATTTTCACCTCCATTATGGGTGAGCGAAGGCCTGAGTTGTTGACGGAATTGCCTATTTATCAGACACGTATTATGGAGTATTCTCTAGCCTACGAGGGCAATCAGTGGTTTTGAACTCAGGCATGTTAAAGGTACCATTGTCGGGGGGTAGCGGGGGTGAGTCTTCCCGCCAAACCTCTGGGACACCCTTTCGGACGGGTGCAAGTAACGAGCACCACTCGAAGTCGAGTGGCAACGCAGGGAAAAAGGGGATTTGTTGGAATTTTAACAGGGGAAAATGTACAAGGCCTCAGGGGTCATGCAAATTTAGACACGAGTGTGGGGGTTGTGGTCGTGGACAGTCCTCTCATCCCGAGACCATGTGCAGAGCCAAAACGGGTGATAACGGTGGTAGGGGAAGCGCCAAACAGGTCTGAAATAGTCCGAGGGGCGCCTTTACCTACCCCGGTTGATACCATGGCAATGATTCCTTGGCTCAATGAATACCCGGATCATGTCTCCGCAGGGGTGTTGCGAGACGGGTTTTCGTATGGTTTCCGCATTCCAGTGGGGGATTTTCAGGGTAAAACAAGTTGCAAGAACCAACTGTCGGTCCTGCAGCATACGGCGGTGGTACAGGTAAAGATTGGGAAAGAGGTGACTCGAGGGCGGGTTGCCGGTCCATTCGATCTACCGCCGGTTGCTAACTTTGTTTGTTCCCCCTTAGGGGTGGTCCCCAAGAAGGACCCGGGTGAGTTTAGGCTAATACATAATTTTTCAGCTCCACGAGGTCTTTCCGTGAATGATGCGATAGACCCGGAAGTGTGTTCGGTGCGGTACGCATCCTTCGATGAGGCCGTCGCCATGTTGAATCGCCTGGGGCCCGGAGCGCTGATGGCCAAATCAGACATCGAGTCAGCGTTCCGGTTGCTCCCGGTACACCCAGACGATCAGCGTCTCCTTGGTTTCACGTTTCAGGGTCGCTATTACATGGATAAATGTATGCCAATGGGTTGCTCCATATCTTGTGCTTATTTTGAGAAGTTCAGTTGTTTTCTGCAATGGGTATTCACAAGAAAGACGGGTTTTCAGCATGTGATGCATTATCTCGATGACTTTCTGCTCCTGGGGGCAGCCGGGGATCCAGAATGTGGGCAGGCTTTATCAGAGTTTTGTGTCTTAATGAATCACTTCGGCGTGCCATTGGCACCAGGTAAGACTGTGGGTCCCTCGACTTCACTCGAGTTTCTGGGGATCGAGCTCGACTCGGAGGAAGGTTGTTTTCGGTTGCCCAAAGAGAAGGTGTTGAAATTCAGGGCATCCCTTGAAACATGTATTCGAGAGACTAAGGTGAACCTGCATCAATTGCAACAAACGGTGGGCCAGTTGAATTTTGCCCTTAGAGTAATCCCAATGGCCCGCCCCTTTTCCCGCTCGAGCTGGGGCTGTGGACAGATTCGGCGGGGACTATAGGTTTTGGCGCCATATTCGGTAATCAATGGTCGGCTCAAAAATGGCCGTCATGGTGGCACGAGAGCGGGCTGACGAGTAACATTGCTTTTCTCGAACTTTTCCCTATTTTGGTGGCCCTGAAAACATGGCCTGAGGGGTTCCAAGATCACTCTGTCGTGTTCTGGTCTGATAACATGACCGTGGTAGAGTGTATCAATAGTCAGGCAGCACGTTGCAAATGGATTCTGAGACTGCTTAAAGAAATTGTATTGTTGTGTATGCAGTTGAATGTGATCTTTAGGGCGCGACATGTCCCAGGGGTGCTGAACCAAGCGGCTGATGCGCTTTCTCGTTTCCGTATGCAGGCCTTCTGGGGTTTTCTGCCCACAGCGGACCCGGTGGCGGCACCCTTTCCCGAAGCTCTCTGGTCTCTCGGTGCCCCGAACTACAAAACCTCGTGGGAGAGAGTTTAGCACCCAGGACAAGGAAGGCATATGAAGGGGCGTTCCGTTCCTATTGGTCCTTTTTGGGTTCTGCTAGGGGGGAGCTTTGGGGCCAGGAAGAGCTTGTTGTAAAATTCTTGCTGTCTTTACATCGGGCAGGCAAATCAGTAGCTACGGCCCAGAGGCATCGGGCCGCCATTTCCTTTATGGCAAGGGCTCATGGGATCCAGGACCCGACAGCGTCCTTTGTGGTACAGAAAGCGCTACGGGGTGGCAACGCCTTGAGGGTCGCAGAGTAGATGAGAGGCACCCGATAGGTCTGGATAGGTTGGCCCTGTTATTATCCGTACTCCCTGCGACATGTTCATCCCAGTATGAAACAGTGTTATTCCGGGCCGCCTTTGCGTTAGCATTCCATGGGGCAATGCGGGTAAGCGAACTGGTGGCGAGGAACAAACGGGATACGGTGGGGGGACTGTGCCGAGAGCACATTCAGGTAAAGGGGGAGACAATGACTGTCTCGTTTGTCAGGTCCAAGGCTGATCAGGGTGTGATAGGGGATTGTGTAGTAATACATCGGATTCCCGGATCTCCCATGTGCCCTGTTGTTTGCTTAGAGGAATATTTAGCGCAGAGGGCGTCATCATGGGGGGGGACCTTGTTGAGGCACGCTGATGCCACCCCACTGATGAGATTTCAGTTCCAGCGGGTGCTTGCAATGGCGCTTTCGGCCGCGGGTTTGAACCCCGGCGAGTTTGGGACCCATTCCTTTCGGATAGGGGCTGCTACTGAGGCTACAGCCAGGGGTCTGAGTATAGAGAAAGTGAAACGTTTGGGGCGTTGGTCCTCGAATTGTTACAAAAGGTATGTGCGGTTGCACATGTTGTGAAGCTGCTATCATGTACTCACGCTTCTTGTTTTTGTTTGGTTTACAGTTTCGCAAGCTCACGAGGCGGGGCGGACTGTGCAGTCGACCCGACACCTGGGAACCAGCGGTCAAACATCACCGGCTGCGGAAAAAGTGGTGTGGGTCGTGGGCCACTCATACGTGAGGCGTGCCGCGGACGTATTCAAAGCAGGTGACATGATTCACGTGGCTGGGGAATACGGGTACAGGGTGACCTTCTACGGAAGGGGCGGGGTCTGTATTGACCAGTTTCAAAATTTTATGGAGGGTTTGTTAGGGCGGACAAGGTCACCGCCGTCTATAATCATAGTCCTTCTTGGGGGTAATGATTTGGTAACCACTGGTAGACGACTGCTTCTCGAGGCAATGCTTTCCACTGTAAGTTGGTTGGCGAGAAGAGTTCCAGGGTGCACAATTGCATGGTCCCATATGATTCCACGAAAAGTGTGGCGGGGGGCGATTTCGGTTTCTGCTCTGAATCACTCAGTGAAGAAAATAAATAACAAGTGGGTAGATTGTTTCGTTCAAGTACACTGCAGTCTATTCCGCAAGGTTGTATCAAGGGGGACAGTATGTATTTGGGAGATGGGGTCCATTTGTCCCGGGTGGGGAATGAGTTACTCATAGGAGACCTCATAGCTTGGCTAAAGAGTTTAAAACATGACCTTTAGGCAGGAGTTGTGTGGGGGGTCCGGATAGCCGGTCAACTATCCGGCCTGTGGCGGTAAGGTCATGATCGGTGAGCAGTAATTGGAAGATCCCTATGGGGGGGGCGTCACCCATTACGGATGGGAGTGCCCGGGGGAGGTGGCCATTGGCCCCTCAACGGGGAGGCGGTTCCTTCTAAGGATGGGCCGCCGAAAGAAAAGGAAAGGCGGTCAAGGCCCCTTCCTTGATAGGAGGGGCTACGGGCCCCTCCTGGGGAATTTCCCGGGGCCAAGACACCTGCGACGGCAGATGTGGTAAGTTGTGTGGAGTGGGGAGGGGGTTTACGCTACCTTCTAGACACCTCACACGAGTCCTCGGACGACCTTTAAATGGCGTCGAGTTCATTGGGGCCCCCGTCAAGTCAAGGGAAATTGGTAGATGCATTTGAGGTACAGCCTCTGTGCGGTCGCCCCTCCCGAGTGGGGGGGGTAATTCTGGTTTAGGGATCTGACACCGGTTACGACCTTGCCGTTGGCCCTTAACGTTAGAATGTACAATTTCAAGTTAAATGTTTTGCAGGATGTTAGTTCGGCTAGGAGAACCTTTGTATTAGAAATATGTTAAGGTTAGCCAAACATCGTAATGTGGAAATGAAATTGTACATAATATGAAACTGTTATTTTAATGTTTTGATTTTTGTTTCATATTTTAATAAATACGTCCGGGAGGGTCACTCCCTCCCGCCTTCCAAAAGTTCAGAACCGTTTCCGTTTTCCCATCCTTGGGGATTGCGTCGAGAGGGGGTGGCGGGTATCTCAGCCATATGGAAAGGGGCGACCACTCGGTCCCCCCGAACGTATGGTGGAGTACCCCGATCCCCCCGGGAGGCCATCTTGGGCGGGAGGCGAGTCTCGGCTGGTATGCCCGAAGCGGCGTAGCCGGGGCGCGCCTTTTCCCGCCCTAGAGTGGGTTGTCCTAGACGCTGACGCCGCCGACCACGCCCCCGAGGGCAGGCGGAGGCGGGTTTACGCCCGCCCGAAGACGGATAAAAGGAGCAGCAAGCCAAGGAGGCATCCTCTTGTTCCTGTGCTCTGAAGCTGCACCTCCCCGCTGCACGTGAGCTCGAGACGGAACGAGGAGCCAATTTTGACCCACCCACCAGCCCCTGAAGACAGCAAGTGGTTTTTTAATAAAGTTGTGATGTGGTAACTCTATTTCTTACAGGTTGCGATGATGGACGTGTTATTTGTGTATGCAATAAAGAGAATGATCATCTAGAGTATGTTTTTTCGAATAAAGGTTTGCACTAGTGTTGATCAGTAATCATACGTGAAGTAGTTATGGTTGTCTTTAATTTAGTGAGTTAGTTAAATTGTCGTATTTATTTTGGTCGGGCGGTAAGGTCATGATCGGTGAGCAGTAATTGGAAGATCCCTATGGGGGGGGCGTCACCCATTACGGATGGGAGCGCCCGGGGGAGGTGGCCATTGGCCCCTCAACGGGGAGGCGGTTCCTTCTAAGGATGGGCCGCCGAAAGAAAAGGAAAGGCGGTCAAGGCCCCTTCCTTGATAGGAGGGGCTACGGGCCCCTCCTGGGGAATTTCCCGGGGCCAGGACACCTGCGACGGCAGATGTGGTAAGTTGTGTGGAGTGGGGAGGGGGTTTACGCTACCTTCTAGACACCTCACACGAGTCTCGGACGACCTTTAAATGGCGTCGAGTTCATTGGGGCCCCCGTCAAGTCAAGGGAAATTGGTAGATGCATTTGAGGTACAGCCTCTGTGCGGTCGCCCCTCCCGAGTGGGGGGGGTAATTCTGGTTTAGGGATCTGACACCGGTTACGACCTTGCCGTTGGCCCTTAACGTTAGGATGTACAATTTCAAGTTAAATGTTTTGCAGGATGTTAGTTCGGCTAGGAGAACCTTTGTATTAGAAATATGTTAAGGTTAGCCAAACATCGTAATGTGGAAATGAAATTGTACATAATATGAAACTGTTATTTTAATGTTTTGATTTTTGTTTCATATTTTAATAAATACGGCCGGGAGGGTCACTCCCTCCCGCCTTCCAAAAGTTCAGAACCGTTTCCGTTTTCCCATCCTTGGGGATTGCGTCGAGAGGGGGTGGCGGGTATCTCAGCCATATTGACCCTATCCCGAGAAGCTGCTGAGCATGATGATGATGTCGACGAGGAGGCAATGGAAATGGAAACACAACAATCATTAGATTTGGAGTTAACTAGTACACCAACACCTACCGCTTCCATATTTCTTCCTCACAAGAAGGGACTCCATCCACCTCAACCTCAATTAGTGGTGGTGAAAGTGCAAAACGTACTGAAGTTCGGTAATCCACATCCTCCACTTCATCTGGCATTAGCAGCAGGACCACCACCACCAGTATCGCCGCCTCCTCCGTCCCCCAAAGACATTTCAAGTCTCCAGTTTGGGACTTCTTTATTGTTTGCCCAAAAAAGGAAAACGTAGCCATTTGTAGCATTTGTAAGCTTCGAGTTAGTCGTGGTAAGTTTGGTACCAACTATGGTACCGGAGGCCAGAGAGGTCATCTTAGGAGAACGCACACTGTCCAATGGTTTGCGCACCTAGAGACGATCAAGGAAGCCCGAATTGCACATAATGAAAACGTTGATTTTTCATCTGATGATGACGAGAAGGAAGAAGACGATTCAAACACTTCACTTACACCCAGTACCCCTGTCAGCAGCACACCCCATGTGAGGCACACTAAGAGTGTGGGAGAGAGTGAGACACCAATGCGAAAAAGTTCATCAGCGAGTGTAACTGGGTCGAAGATATCATCATCATCATCCCGTAAATCCTTGGTCCAGGGCAACATTAAAAATATGTTGTTTACAGAAGCGCAATATGAACGCAACCACCCACTGACTCGTCTGTATAACACTAAGCTGGCTAAAATGCTAGCTCTGGACCTTCTCCCTTTTTCTTTTGTAGAAGGGGTTGGTTTTCTAGAATTAGTGGCAGCGCTCTGCCCTAAATGGAAGGTTCCTAGCCGGTTCTATTTTGCCCGAGTTGCGGTTCCAGCACTACATGAAGATGTTCTGGAGGTGATTGGGGCAGGTTTGCAGAAGAGTGCTGTTCACACTATACATCTGACAACAGGACATGTGGACCAGTGTCGCAGGCACTGATTACATGTGCATCACTGCACACTGGGTCTCTTTTTCAGGGGCTACTTTTTAAACCCTCACAGTGACCAAAATTGCCATTTTTACAGAGTTTTGCTTACTCAAAAGCTTCAATTTTGACCCGTTTCAGGCACAGAAATGACTTTAAACACTTATTTTAGTTGAAAAAGTCATAATTCACATCCAACAGTCATTTAGAGTCAAGGTTAAATGTTAAAATTTCATCATTATAGACCATTTTGGGAACGTTCGACATGTCCGGAGTCATCATTTTTCATCCGAAAATTGATTTTTTGGACTGTACCAAAAATGATTCAAAATGTCAATTGGATCGTGCCTCATGTTTAATAACCACTTTTTAAACCCTCACAGTGACCAAAATTGCCATTTTTACAGAGTTTTGCTTACTCAAAAGCTTCAATTTTGACCCGTTTCAGGCACAGAAATGACTTTAAACAGACTTATTTTAGTTGAAAAAGTCATAATTCACATCCAACAGTCATTTAGAGTCAAAAGATTAAATGTTAAAATTTCATCATTATAGGCCATTTTGGGAACGTTCGACATGTCCGGAGTCATCGTTTTTCATCCGAAAATTGATTTTTTGGACTGTACCAAAAATGATTCAAAATGTCAATTGGATCGTGCCTCATGTTGAATAACCACTTTTTAAACCCTCACAGTGACCAAAATTGCCATTTTTACAGAGTTTTGCTTACTCAAAAGCTTCAATTTTGACCCGTTTCAGGCACAGAAATGACTTTAAACACACTTATTTTAGTTGAAAAAGTCATAATTCACATCCAACAGTCATTTAGAGTCAAAAGATTAAATGTTAAAATTTCATCATTATAGACCATTTTGGGAACGTTCGACATGTCCGGAGTCATCGTTTTTCATCCGAAAATTGATTTTTTGGACTGTACCAAAAATGATTCAAAATGTCAATTGGATCGTGCCTCATGTTGAATAACCACTTTTTAAACCCTCACAGTGACCAAAATGGCCATTTTATACAGAGTTTTGCTTATTTAAAAGCTTCAATTTTGACCCATTTCAGTCACAGAAATGACTTTAAACACACTTATTTTAGTTGAAAAAGTCATAATTCACATCCAACAGTCATTTAGAGTCAAAAGATTAAATGTTAAAATTTCAATATTATAGACCATTTTGGGAACGTTCGACATGTCCGGAGTCATCGTTTTTCATCCGAAAATTGATTTTTTGGACTGTACCAAAAATGATTCAAAATGTCAATTGGATCGTGCCTCATGTTGAATAACCACTTTTTAAACCCTCACAGTGACCAAATTGCCATTTTTACAGAGTTTTGCTTACTCAAAAGCTTCAATTTTGGCCCGTTTCAGGCACAGAAATGACTTTAAACACACTTATTTTAGTTGAAATAGTCATAATTCACATCCAACAGTCATTTAGAGTCAAAAGATTAAATGTTAAAATTTCATCATTATAGACCATTTTGGGAACGTTCGACATGTCCGGAGTCATCGTTTTTCATCCGAAAATTGATTTTTTGGACTGTACCAAAAATGATTCAAAATGTCAATTGGATCGTGCCTCATGTTGAATAACCACTTTTTAAACCCTCACAGTGACCAAAATTGCCATTTTTACAGAGTTTTGCTTACTCAAAAGCTTCAATTTTGACCCGTTTCAGGCACAGAAATGACTTTAAACAGACTTATTTTAGTTGAAAAAGTCATAATTCACATCCAACAGTCATTTAGAGTCAAAAGATTAAATGTTAAAATTTCATCATTATAGGCCATTTTGGGAACGTTCGACATGTCCGGAGTCATCGTTTTTCATCCGAAAATTGATTTTTTGGACTGTACCAAAAATGATTCAAAATGTCAATTGGATCGTGCCTCATGTTGAATAACCACTTTTTAAACCCTCACAGTGACCAAAATGGCCATTTTATACAGAGTTTTGCTTATTTAAAAGCTTCAATTTTGACCCATTTCAGTCACAGAAATGACTTTAAACACACGTATTTTAGTTGAAAAAGTCATAATTCACATCCAACAGTCATTTAGAGTCAAAAGATTAAATGTTAAAATTTCAATATTATAGACCATTTTGGGAACGTTCGACGTGTCCGGAGTCATCGTTTTTCATCCGAAAATTGATTTTTTGGACTGTACCAAAAATGATTCAAAATGTCAATTGGATCGTGCCTCATGTTGAATAACCACTTTTTAAACCCTCACAGTGACCAAAATTGCCATTTTTACAGAGTTTTGCTTACTCAAAAGCTTCAATTTTGACCCGTTTCAGGCACAGAAATGACTTTAAACACACTTATTTTAGTTGAAAAAGTCATAATTCACATCCAACAGTCATTTAGAGTCAAAAGATTAAATGTTAAAATTTCATCAATATAGACCATTTTGGGAACGTTCGACATGTCCGGAGTCATCGTTTTTCATCCGAAAATTGATTTTTGGACTGTACCAAAAAATGATTCAAAATGTCAATTGGATCGTGACTCATGTTGAATAACCACTTTTTAAACCCTCACAGTGACCAAAATTGCCATTTTTACAGAGTTTTGCTTACTCAAAAGCTTCAATTTTGACCCGTTTCAGGCACAGAAATGACTTTAAACAGACTTATTTTAGTTCAAAAAAGTCATAATTCACATCCAACAGTCATTTAGAGTCAAAAGATTAAATGTTAAAATTTCATCATTATAGGCCATTTTTGGAACGTTCGACATGTCCGGAGTCATCGTTTTTCATCCGAAAATTGATTTTTTGGACTGTACCAAAAATGATTCAAAATGTCAATTGGATCGTGCCTCATGTTGAATAACCACTTTTTAAACCCTCACAGTGACCAAAATTGCCATTTTTACAGAGTTTTGCTTACTCAAAAGCTTCAATTTTGACCCATTTCAGGCACAGAAATGACTTTAAACACAGTTATTTTAGTTGAAAAAGTCATAATTCACATCAACAGTCATTTAGAGTCAAAAGATTAAATGTTAAAATTTCATCATTATAGACCATTTTGGGAACGTTCGACATGTCCGGAGTCATCGTTTTTCATCCGAAAATTGATTTTTTGGACTGTACCAAAAATGATTCAAAATGTCAATTGGATCGTGCCTCATGTTGAATAACCACTTTTTAAACCCTCAAAGTGACCAAAATGGCCCATTTTACAGAGTTTTGCTAACTCAAAAGCTTCAATTTTGACCCGTTTCAGTCACAGAAATGACTTTAAAACACACTTATTTTAGTTGAAAAAGTCATAATTCACATCCAACAGTCATTTAGAGTCAAAAGATTAAATGTTAAAATTTCATCATTATAGACCATTTTGGGAACGTTCGACATGTCCCGGAGTCATCGTTTTTCATCCGAAAATTGATTTTTGGACTGTACCAAAAATGATTCAAAATGTCAACTGGATCGTGCCTCATGTTGAATAACCACTTTTTAAACCCTCACAGTGACCAAAATGGCCATTTTATACAGAGTTTTGCTTATTTAAAAGCTTCAATTTTGACCCATTTCAGTCACAGAAATGACTTTAAACACACTTATTTTAGTTGAAAAAGTCATAATTCACATCCAACAGTCATTTAGAGTCAAAGGTTAAATGTTAAAATTTCATCATTATAGACCATTTTGGGAACGTTCGACATGTCCGGAGTCATCATTTTTCATCCGAAAATTGATTTTTTGGACTGTACCAAAAATGATTCAAAATGTCAATTGGATCGTGCCTCATGTTTAATAACCACTTTTTAAACCCTCACAGTGACCAAAATTGCCATTTTTACAGAGTTTTGCTTACTCAAAAGCTTCAATTTTGACCCGTTTCAGGCACAGAAATGACTTTAAACAGACTTATTTTAGTTGAAAAAGTCATAATTCACATCCAACAGTCATTTAGAGTCAAAAGATTAAATGTTAAAATTTCATCATTATAGGCCATTTTGGGAACGTTCGACATGTCCGGAGTCATCGTTTTTCATCCGAAAATTGATTTTTTGGACTGTACCAAAAATGATTCAAAATGTCAATTGGATCGTGCCTCATGTTGAATAACCACTTTTTAAACCCTCACAGTGACCAAAATTGCCATTTTTACAGAGTTTTGCTTACTCAAAAGCTTCAATTTTGACCCGTTTCAGGCACAGAAATGACTTTAAACACACTTATTTTAGTTGAAAAAGTCATAATTCACATCCAACAGTCATTTAGAGTCAAAAGATTAAATGTTAAAATTTCATCATTATAGACCATTTTGGGAACGTTCGACATGTCCGGAGTCATCGTTTTTCATCCGAAAATTGATTTTTTGGACTGTACCAAAAATGATTCAAAATGTCAATTGGATCGTGCCTCATGTTGAATAACCACTTTTTAAAACCCTCACAGTGACCAAAATGGCCATTTTATACAGAGTTTTGCTTATTTAAAAGCTTCAATTTTGACCCATTTCAGTCACAGAAATGACTTTAAACACACTTATTTTAGTTGAAAAAGTCATAATTCACATCCAACAGTCATTTAGAGTCAAAAGATTAAATGTTAAAATTTCAATATTATAGACCATTTTGGGAACGTTCGACATGTCCGGAGTCATCGTTTTTCATCCGAAAATTGATTTTTTGGACTGTACCAAAAATGATTCAAAATGTCAATTGGATCGTGCCTCATGTTGAATAACCACTTTTTAAACCCTCACAGTGACCAAAATTGCCATTTTTACAGAGTTTTGCTTACTCAAAAGCTTCAATTTTGGCCCGTTTCAGCACAGAAATGACTTTAAACACACTTATTTTAGTTGAAATAGTCATAATTCACATCCAACAGTCATTTAGAGTCAAAAGATTAAATGTTAAAATTTCATCATTATAGACCATTTTGGGAACGTTCGACATGTCCGGAGTCATCGTTTTTCATCCGAAAATTGATTTTTTGGACTGTACCAAAAATGATTCAAAATGTCAATTGGATCGTGCCTCATGTTGAATAACCACTTTTTAAACCCTCACAGTGACCAAAATTGCCATTTTTACAGAGTTTTGCTTACTCAAAAGCTTCAATTTTGACCCGTTTCAGGCACAGAAATGACTTTAACAGATAACT